>NC_054835.1:12808881-12823829 GCF_018345385.1 Vulpes lagopus | reverse complement strand
GTTCTGTCTTTGTATAGTTGCATGGGTATATCTAGTTTCCCGGACACCATTTGTTGAAGAGACGGTCCTTTCTATTGTGTGGTCTTGGCAATGTTGCCTAAGATGATTTAGCCATGGATACAAGCCATCATCTCATCTCTCTGTTGTACTTCCACACTATAGATGTGTCTTTAAGCCAGCAGCACCACACTGTTTTGATGAACGTTGCTGTGTAATATGTTTTGAAACCATGAAGTGTGAGTCATCCACTGTTGTTTTTTCTTTTTTTTCTTTGAAATTAAATTATATACTATGTGTTATTAGCTTCAGAGGTAGAGTTCAGTGATTCCTCAGTCTTATATAACATCCAGTGCTCATTACATCATGTGTCCTCCTTAATGATTTCGTCAGAAAAAAAATGTTTTGTTTTTTCCTTCTCTCCCCGTATGATCCTCTGTTTTGTTTCTTAAATTACACATGAGAGAAATCATATGATAATTGTCTTTCTCTAGTTGCTTATTTTGCTTAGCATAAAACCCTCTAGTTGCATTCATGTCCTTGCCAAAGGTAAGATTTCATTCTTTTTGACGGCTTAGTTGTATTCCATTGTGCATATATATATGTTCCACTTCTTTGTTCATTCATTTGTTGGTGGGCATCTGGGCTCTTTCCATAGTTTGGCTATTGTGAACATTGCTGGTATAAACATTGTGGTGCAGGTACCCTTTGGGATCACTACATCACTACATCACTTGGATCACTTAGGGTAAATCCTAGTAGTGCAATTGCGAGGCCATAGGGTAGCTCTATTTTTAACTTCTTCTTTTTTTTTTTTAGATTTTATTTATTTATTCCTGAGAGACACACAGAGAGAGGCAGAGACACAGGCAGAGGGAGAAGCAGGCTCCATGCAGGGAGCCTGATGCGGGATTTGATCCCAGGTCTCCAGGATGACCCCCTGGACTGAAGGTGGTGCTAAACTGCTGAGCCACCCGGACTGCCCCTATTTTTAACTTCTTGAGGAAACTCCACACTGTTTTCCAGAGTGCATGCAGCAGCTTGCATTTCCATCAACAGTATTAGAGGGTTCTCCTTTCTCCACATCCTCACCAACATCTGTCATTTCCTGGCTTATTCATTTTAGCCATTTTGCGAGATGTGAATTGGTATCTCATTGTGACTTTGATTCATATTTCCCTGATGCTGAGCCATGTTGAACTTTTTTTCCAGGTGTCTGTTGGCCATCTGTATGTCTTCTTTGGTAAAATATCTATTCGTACCTTCTGACCATTGGATATCTGTTCTTTGGGTGTTGAGTTTGATAACTTCCTTACAGATTTTGGACACTAGCCCTTTTTCTGATAAGACATTTACAAGTATCTTCTCCCATTCTGTCAGTTGTCTTTTGGTTTGGTCGACTGTTTCCTTTGCTGTGCAAAAGCTTTTTATTTTATGAAGTCCCAATAATTCATTTTTGCCTTTGGAGATGTGTCTAGCAAGAAGTTGCTACTTGTGTTCTCCTCTATGATTTTGATGCATTCCTATTTACATTTAGGTCTTTTCTTCCATTTTGAGTCTACTTTTGCATATGGTGTAAGAAAATGGTCCTGTATCATTCTTCTGCACGTGGCTGTCCAATTTTCACAACACCATTTATTGAAAAGACTGACAATATTCCATTGGATAGTCTTGCCTGCTTTGTTGAAGATGAGTTGACCATAGAGTTGAGGGTCCATTTCTGGGTTTCTCTTCTGGTCCATCGATTTATGTGTCTGTTTTTGTGCCAGGACCATACTGTCTTGATACTCAGCTTTGTAACAGAGCTTGAGGTCCAGGATTGTGTTGAAAGCCATTTTGGTTTTCATTTTTGACATTCCTGTGGCTATTCTGGGTCTTTTCTGGTTCCATACAAATTTTAGGAGTCTTTGTTACATCTCTGTGAAATAAGTTGATGGTATTTTTGTAAGATTTTATTTATTTATTCATGAGAGGCACAGAGAAAGAGAGAGAGAGAGAGAGAGAGAGAGACAGAGAGACAGAGAGACAGAGAGGCAGAGACACAGGCAGAGGCAGAAGCAGGCTCCCTGTGGGAGTCTGATGTAGGACTCAATTCTGGGACCATCGGATCGCACCCTGAACCAAAGGCAGATGCTCGACCGCTGAGCCACCCAAGCATCCCAAGTTGATGGTATTTTGATAGAGATTGCATTGAATGTATAGATTGCTCTAGGGAGCACAGACATCTTCACAATATTTTTTCTTCCAATTCATGAGCATGGAATATTTTTCCATTCATTGTGTTCCTTAATTTCTTTCATGAGTGTTCTATTGTTTTCAGAGTACAGACCCTTTGCCTCTCTGATTAGGTTTATCCATAGATATCTTGTTTTTGGTGCAATAAATGGGATTGACTTCTTAATTTGTTTTTCTTCTGCCTCATTCTTAGTGTAGAGATGTGCAACTGATTTCTGCACATTGATTTTGGATCCTGCCACTTTGCTGGATTCGTATATGAGTTCTAGCAGTTTTGGGGTGGAATCCTTTCGGTTTTCCACACAGAGCATCAAGTCATCTGTGAAGAGTGAGAATTGACTTCTTCTTTGCCTATTCAGATGACTTTTATTTCTTTTGTTGTCTGATTGCTAAGGCTAGGACTTCTAGTACTATGTTAAACAGCAGTGTTTGTTAGTGGGCATCCCTGTCATGTTCCTGACCTCGGTCGAAAAGCTCTCAGTTTGTTCCCATTGAGAATGAGATTCACTGTAGGCTTTTTGTGTATGGCTTTTATGATATTGAGGTATGTTCCCTCTATCCCTATGCTGTGGAGAGTTTTAATCAAGAAAGGGTGCTGTAGAGGATCCCTGGGTGGCTCAGTGGTTTAGCGCCTGCCTTCGGTCCAGGGCTTTATCCTGGAGTGGCTTCCTGTGTGGAGCCTTCTTCTCCTTCTGCCTGTGTCTCTGCCTCTCTCTCTCTCTCTCTCTCTGTGTCATGAATAAATATATAAAATCTTTAAAAAAAAAGAAAGGGTGCTGTAGTTTGCCAAATGGTTTTCCTGCATTAATTGAGAGGATCATATGGTTCTTGCCCTTTCTTTATTCATGTGATATATAACACTGATTGATTTGTGGATATTGAACAATCCTTGCAGCCCAGGAATAAATCCCATTTATTTGTGGTGAATACTGCACTGTGGATCCTATTGGCTAGTATCTTAGTGAGAGTTTTTTCATTCATATTCAACAGAGATATTTTCTGTAATTCTCCTTTTTGGTGGGACATTTGTCTGATTTTGGGATCAGGGTAATGCTTGGCTCTTAGAAAGAGTTTGGAAGTTTTCCTTCCATTTCTATTTTTTAAATTTTTTACTTTATTTTTTTAAAAGATTTTATCCATTTATTCATGAGAGACACACACAGAGAGAGAGGCAGAGACACAGGCAGAGGGAGAAGTAGGCTCCATGCAGGGAGCCCGATGTGGGACCTGACCCCAGGACTCCAGGATCACACCCTCGGCTGAAGGCAGCACTAAACCGCTGAGCCACCCGGGCTGCCATATTTTTTTTAAAACAGATTCAGTTATTAAGTATTAATTCTTCTGTAACTATTTGGTACAATTCCCCTGGGAAGCCATCTGGCCCTGGACTCTTGTTTGCTGGGAGATTTTTTATTTCTTGTTCAATTTCCTTCCTGGTTATAGGTCTGTTCAGTTTTTCTATGTCCTCCTCTTTCAGTTTTGGTAGTTTCTATGTTTCTAGGAATGCATCTGTTTCTTCCAGATCACCTAATTTGTTGGCGTGTGTTTGCTCACAATACATTGATTCTTATAATTGCTTGTATATCTTTGGTGTTGGTTGTGACCTCTTCTCTTTCATTCATAATTTCGTTTATTTGGGTCCTTTCTCTTTTCTTCTTCATAAGTGTGGCTAACGGTTTATCAGTCTTACTAATTATTCCAAAGTACCAGATTCTAAAAGCTTTGATGTGTTCTGTTTTATTGGTTTCTAATTCATTGACTTCTGATCTAATCTTTATTCATTCTCTTCTCCTGCGGTGTTTAGGCTTTATTTGCTCTTCTTCCTCCAGCCTCTTTAGGTGTAAGGTTAGATTGTATATTTGAGATCTTTCTTGTAACTTGAGAAAGGCTTGTATTGTTATGTATTTCCATCTAGGACCATCTTTGCTGCATCCCAACGGTTTTGAGCAGTTTTTTTTTTTCATTTTCATTTGTTTCCATGAATTTTTAAAATTCTTTAAGTTCCTGGTTGACCCAAGGATGCTCTTTAGTCTCCATGTCTATTAGGTCTTTTGAAATTTCCTTTGATTGAGTCCAGTTTCAAAGCATTATCATCTGATATTATGCAGGGAAGGATCCCAATCCTTTAGTACTGGTTGAGACCTGGCTTGTGACGCAGTATGCGATGGCAAATGTTCATGTGCACTTGAAAAGAATGTGTATTCTGTGTCTTTAGGGTGGAATGTCTGAATATACCTGTGAGGTCTATCTGGTCCAGTGTGTCATTCAAAGGCCTTGTTTCCCCTATTCATCTTCTGTTTAGATCGTTTATTGCAGTGACTGGGGTGTTAATATCCCTACTATTACTGTATTATTATCAATGTGTTTCTTTTTTATTATTTGATTTAATAATTGGCTGCTCCCATGTTAGGGGCATAAATATTTACAATTTTTAGATCTTCTTGTTGGATAAAACCTTTAATTATAATCTAATATAATTTCCCATCTTTTATTTCAATCTTTAGTTTAAAATCTAATTTCTCTGATATAAGGATTGCTACCCTAGCTTCCTTCTGATTTTTATTAGTATGACAAATGGTTCTCCTCCCCTCACTTTCAATCTGGAGGGGTATTTGTGTCTAAGATGAGTATTCTATAAACAGCATATTGATGTGCTTTGCTTTTTTAAAAAATATTTTACATATTTATTTGAGAGAGAGAGGGAGGGAGGGCACAGACAGAGAGTGAAAGGTAGAAGCAGACTCCCCATGGAGCAGGGAGCCCAACATGGGCTTGATCCCAAGACATGGGGATCATGACCTGAGCTGAAGGCAGACGCCCAAACAAACTGAGCCCCAGAGGCACCCAGGGTCTTCTTTTTCCTCCAATCTGATGCCTTGTGTCTTTTGATTGCGACATTGAGCCCACGTTTATTCAGAGCAATTATTGAAAGATATGAACTTAGTGTCAAAGTCACTGTTTCTGTATATTGTCTGTGTTCCTTTCTGGTCTATGTTACTTTTGGGAACTCTGTTTCTCTGTTCACTTAAAGGATCCCTCTTAATAGTTCTTGCAGGGCTGGTTTAGTCATCACAAATCCTTATAGTTTCTGTTTGTCCTGGAAGCATTTTCTCTCTCCTATTCTGAATGATGTCCTAGCTAGATAAAGTACTTTTTCTCATTTAGCACCCTAAATGTATGATGCCAGTGTTTTCTGGCCTGCCAGGTCTCCATGGATAGGTCTGCTGCCAGTCTAAGGCTGCTACCCTTGTAGGTTACAGACATCTTGTTCTGAGGTGCTTTGAAGACTGTTTCTTTGTCTCTGAGATTTGCAAGTTGCACTATTATATTTCATGGTATTAACCTATTTTTACTTAATTTGAGGGAGGTTCTTTTTGCCTCCTGGTCTTGAATACCTGTTTCCTTCCTCAGATTAGGGAAGTTCTTAACACTAATTTGCTCCAATATACTTTCTGACACCCCATCCCCCGCCAATCTTTCCTCCTCTTCTGGGATCCCAATTATTCTAATATTGTTTTACATTTTGTTATCACTTATCTCTTGAATTCTCCCCATCGTGATCCAGTAGTTGTTTATTTCTCCTTTTCTCAATTCCTCTATTCTCCATCATTTTGTATTATAGATCACTGATTTTCTCTTCTGCCTCATGGATCCTAGCAGTTAGAGCCTCCATTTTTTTTATTGAATCTCATTAGTAGTGTTTGTGGTTTCAACCTGAGTAGATTTTTAAAAAATTTTTATTTATTTATGATAGTCTCACACACACACACACACACACACACACACACACACACACACACAGAGGCAGAGACATAGGCAGAGGAAGAAGCAGGCTCCATGCACCGGGAGCCCGATGCGGGATTCGATCCCGGGTCTCCAGGATCGCGCCCTGGGCCAAAGGCAGGCGCTAAACTGCTGCACCACCCAGGGATCCCTTGAGTAGATTTTTTTTTTTAAAATTTTATTTATTTATTCATGAGAGGCACAGAGCAGAAGAGGCAGAGACAGAGGCAGAGGGAGAAGCCATCTCCATGCAGGGAGCCCGATGTGGCACCCGATCCCGGAACTCCAGGATCACACACCGAGCCAAAGGACTATGCTCAACACATCAGGTGTCCCTCGACCTGATTAGATTTTAGTTCTTCCTTTGTATGGAAATGGGTTCTCTAGTGTCTTCTGTATTCTCTTCAAGCCTAGCTAGTATCTTTATAATTATTCTTCTGAACTCTAGTTCTGCCGTCTTATGTCCATACTGATTAGGCCCCTGGCAGTCAGGACTGCCTCTTCTCTTTTTTGAGATGAGTGTTTCCATCTTCTCATATATAATCAGAAAGTGGTTGCTTTTCTATTTGCAAGTTGCAGCTATGCTTTTCTTAGATCTCGGTAGAATTCACCAGAGATCACCTGTTCAGAATGATTTGACAGCTATCAAGCTGAATTCTGGGACCAAGGTGACTCAGGTTTCCTATTGCTCCACCATCTTGGACCCATACCACCTTTCTTCCAAATTGTTTTGGTTATTTGAGGTCCTTCTAGATTCCGTACACATTTAGGATGAATTATTCTATTTCTGCAATAAATGGCATTGAGGCTAACAGAGATTGAATCTGGAGATTGCTGCAGGTATTATGGAACTTTGACAATAGAAATCTTTAAGTCTGAGAGCCCAAGAAGCCTTTATTTGCATCTTCTTTCACTTCTGTCTGCAGGTTTTATAATTCTCTATGTGTAAGCCTTTCACCTCCTTGGTTAGGTTTATTCCTAAGTATTTTATTATACTATTGTAAGTTGAGTTTTCTTAATTTTCTTTCTTTTTTGTTTTTTTGATTCTTCATGTAAATTGACTCAAATGATTTTTTTTCTTAGTTGAATTTATAGCCTGCACCACTGCTGAAGTCCTCTGCTGCTTCTAAAAGTGTTTGGTTGGACAATCCGGGTGGCTCAGCAGTTTAGTGCCGCCTTCAGCTGCTTATATTGACCAAGAAACTCCACTTTCTGGAATCTGTTGCAAATAAAGAGAGGTTTATGGACAGGGGTGTTCCCCTCAGTAAGATGGAAGTGAGACCTGGGGCACAGTCCATGCTCCAGAGCCGGGGCTCCTTGGAAATCCTGATGTGGAGAGAGAGACAATAGGAGGAGGGAGAGGATGGAGGAGCTGGTGTCCTTCCTTCAAGAAAGCAAGTTCGGGAAGATCACACACCTGGCATGTGCCATGATGCACAGTAACAGGTGCACACACTGTGCCAGAGTTTATGGGGTGATCCCAGCACAGGGATGGCTAGCTGATGCCAGTGGGATGGGTGCTGATCCTTGTTTTGCAGACAGGGGTGTGTCACCCTTGTCTCCAGGGCACCTGCGGGGTCTCCCCTTCCTCAGGCCCCTGAGGGCCACCAGGGCCAGGCATTCACCTTTTTTTTTTTTTTTAAAGATTTTATTTATTTATTCATGGTGGGGGGTGGTGTGCAGAGACACAGGCAGAGGGAGAAGCGGGTTCCATGCCAGGAGCCCGAGGCAGGACTCGATTCCAGGACTCCAGGATCATGCCCTGGGCCAAAGGCAGGCGCTGAGCCACCCAGGGATCCCCAGGCATTCACCTTCTGCAGGAAAGGACAGATGGGGCATTTCTGTGCTCAAGAATATGATCCCTGACCCAGCCAGGAGAGCTCTCCTGGGGACTCCTCACCCAGCCAGGTGGCCGGGGCCACCGTGTAGGTGACAGAGCCAGAGGGGCTGGGCCTTGGAGGGAACATGTGCCTTAACCAGGCTGCTCCGGGTGGTGAGAGAGCACAGCTCCTGCTTCTCGGGGAGCAGTGATGTGTGTGGAGGAAGGAGGCGAGTGGAGCCTTCAGGGCCTCACCACAGTCTCTCCCTTGGTCCTGAAAGCCACAGATGAGGAGCTCTGATGGGCGAGACGAGGCTCCAGGAGGATTCCCATCCAGGGAAAGGGGAGGCCGCTGACCCCTGGAGGGCTCTGAGGCAGCCAGCCCCCTGGGCTCGAGGCCATGGCATAGAGTCACCTCCGCCTCTTCCTTTGCCCACCTTCCACGATCGTGTGTGTACAGTGAGTGGTCCACTCCCCGCTGGGGCACTTCCAGGTTCAGACTGGAGTCCTTGCCTGATAGGGGTCACATGCCAGTGGCCCAGAGAGCAGAGGATGACCCTCTTCCTCAGGAGCTGTGGAAGGAGCCACCGTCCTGGGGCAGGACCAGGTCGAGTGAGCCTTCCCTGCCTGCCCAGCACCCACTGGCCCTGAGCTGGAGGATGGCCTGTGCTCCTGGGCTGAGGGCGTGGCTGGCCAACGAGGAGGGGAAGTCCGGCTGGCAGGATTGTCTTGGAGCAACAGGAGAGCGTGACCCCTGTGAGTGAGCAGGACCCACATCTGGTCTCCTTCTCAGAGCCCACCCAAGACCTGGAGTCGGGGTGCCCGTGGGCTCAGCTGGCAGCAGGGTCTGTGTGACCAGGGGGCCATGACCCCAGGAGAGTCCACGCTGCCCTCTCCCCACACCTGCCTGGCCTCACCTCTCCTTACCCCAGGACCCCAGACTGGGAAACCTGGCCCCACAGGGCTGCAGGGCTCCAGCTTGTGATGCTTGTGCATCCCCTGGGCAGCTGGATTGGCTGGGCTGGAGGGAGGCCTGGCTGCAGACAAGGTCGGGGTGGGAAGGGCTGGTCCAGGCCAATGAGGCACGCAGGGTCCTCGGAGCAGGGCTGTTCTCCAGTCCTTTCCAGGCTCACCCCCCATGAGGTTCGCCTGGGGAGGAGAGGCCCCAGGTCCTCAGGGACAGCCTCCCACCCCATCCCATGTGAGGACATGACCCCAGGCTCCCCAGGCAGGCAGAAAAGCACACCTGTGCGGCACACACACACACACACACCCACCACTTTGGGTGCCCAGCTGAGGGGTCAGGAGGGGTGCACGTCCTGGGAGGGGAGAATGACAAGGGGGAGAAGGAAGAGGAGGGGCAGGGGCATAGGGACTCCTGACAATAACTCAGATCCACAGCAGGGGAGGAGGGGTATCTTCCAGGTGAGTGTCCAGGGGCCCCAAGGTGCCCAGGGGTGTTGCCAGGGCACTGGGAGGGGACAGGGTCTGGGGTCCGCTGTCCACCACCACCCTGGGCACCTGGAAATAGGAAGAGACACCCCTCTAGTGGGGAGGGGGTTACTGCCCAGGAGACCTCGGCTGAAGCCCAAGTAATTGGGCTGCCTAGGTGGGGGTCAATGGGGTCCCAGAGGCTCTGTGACAGCAGGGACAGGACAGAGCCATAGGTCCTACCCCTGATGGCATCCCTAGAAGGAGAAGCCTGAACCCCACTGTGCAGATGGGGAGCCTGAGGGGCCCTGAGAAGCACAGGGTCTGTCCGGGGTCACAGCCCTGGGCAGGAGAAGGCAGGTCTGAAACCAGCTGTGTGTCCTCCATGCGACTCAGGCTGCACCCAGGCCTCCCGTTGGGAGTGGGTGGGCTGTGTTGGTGTATCTGTATGGACGGGGCGTAGGGTAGACGGTGAGTACAGAGCTCCTCGGAGGAGCCCTCAGGGGCCTCCTGTGTGAGGAGGAAGTCTGGTGATGGGACCCCAGGCTGTGGTGACCTCACTTCCCTGATGACACAGTTGCCCGGAATTTGGAACCCGGGACACCAGGCAACTGCATTTCCATACACAGCCTCCTTACTCGCTCATTCGCTAGGAGATCCTGTGAGGAGCAGGATGTTCTCATGCTGTTTTCGAACCTCTGGGGGCCCCAGGCTGAGGACAGCGCGCCCTATTAGCAGTGCCCCTCGTGGGGGGTGTTCTGTCAGGGCTCTCCGGCGCCTCTGGCCATTTGGCAGAAAGGGTCGAAAGGTAACACCCCAGGGTTGTCCCACCCAGCCCCACACCACTCTGCTGACCTGTGCAGCCTCAGTTCCCCTTTACATGCATGAGGGAGAGAAAGGAGACATTTAGGGTGGGCCACCCTGAACAGGCGCAGGCTGATGAGGGGTCAGAACCTGGTAGGCAGTGGTAGTCACTCCCCAGGTCCAGTCTGGCTGGTGGGATGGGGTGTAGGGATGGTACTCTTCTGCTCAGGGCTGACCTGGGCCCTGCAGGGATGGGTCACTGTGTCCCAGGTGCAGGGCTGTGCACACCCAGGTCTGTGTGTGATCTGGGAGCAGCAGGGGGAGTGGGCAGGAGCACAGGGAGGAGGGCCGGGCGGGGCTGTGAGGTCTCTGGGCGGCTGCCCGTCCCCCTCTTTGCAGAGTACCACAGAGGATGTTGGAAGGAGGCTCGCGGACACCAGGTCCCACCTCCCTACAGTGGTACAGTTGTGCCCCGCCGGCCAGCAGGGCCAGCGTGGACGCAGGGACGGAGTATCAACAGAACCATCTCCAGGGGCAGGTACCCAGGACTGCCTGGGAAGGCCCCTGACCTCGCCCAGGCCACAGTTCCTGTACCTCCTACATTTCACAGGTGGGCCCAGGAGCCAAGACTGGGCTCAGAGCACCCCGCTGGGGGATGGCCATTGGGAAGACGTTCCGGGGGCGGGGGTGTTCCTTCCTGGCTTGTGGCCACTCTAGGATGCCCTGGCTCTGTCCCTGCAGGGTTCACAGAGAGGTAGGCATGTGGTGGCGGGAAGGGGGGGGCTCTCTCTCCTCTCATGGGGACTCCATCTGACCCCTCAGAGCCCTCTCCCATGGCCCCTCTCACAGAGGTGGAGCAGCCAGGTGCAGGGGTGGGAGTCCTGGCCCTCCAGAGCCCAAGGAAGGTTCCCTGCATCTGGAGGGCCCCCTTCAGAGGCTGCTCCTGCATCAGCAGGTCTAGGGTGAGAAGGGGTGTCTGTAGAGACTCCTGCAGGGGCCCCACAGCCAGCAGATGACCTGACAGGGGTGCTTGGAGAGCTGCTACTCGAGGAAAAGGAGCTGGATCCCAAGCAGAAGGGTTGGCCTCTGTTCCTGCCTCAGGCCCTGCTCTAGCTCCTGACCCTGCCCCTGCCCCTGCTCTAGCCCCTCACCCTGCCCCTGCCCAGGCCCTGCTCCAGCTCTTGACTCTGATCCTGACTCTGTTCCAGATCCAGAACCTGTCCTGTTACAGTTGATGCCAGTGCTCCTGACCGAGAGACTGATCCATATTCTGATGGAGACCTTTGCCTTGACCCCTCTCTCACCTGCTGTTGTCCCTGCAACAGCTCCTGCCACTGATGCTGCCCCTCTACTCGTTCCTGCTCTTGACCCTGACCCTGATCCTGAAAGTGACCAGGACTCTGCTCCTGACCTATCCCTCCTTCTGATCTGGACCCTGGCGTTGCTTCTGCTCCTGACCCTGCTCCTGCTCCTGTCCTTATCCCTTCCCTTGCTCCTGATCCTGCCCTTCCCCTGCTCCTGACTCTGACCCTGACCATGCTCCTGTTTATGACACTGACCCTGACCCTGCTACTGCCCCTGCCCTTACGATGACCCTTCTCCTTCCCCACCTCTGCACTGCTCCTGCCCCTGCCCTGCCCTGCCCCTCCTCCTGCTCAGCTCCCAGAGGGCTCCCAGGAGCCCATAGCTCTTTGAAGATAATTGCTTGTACAATTACCCTTCATTCCATCACCTGATCCCAATCTCCCACCCGCATAGGTCATCCCTCACCTTATATTCCTTCTAGTATCTATTCACTGTGTTTGTATCTTTACACATTCTGTATGGAATATACTATTTCTTTTAAATAAATTGACTTCTTTTCAATTGAACAAATTATGAGCATGAAGTGTGTTCCTGCAGCTGTGCCGTCACATCACAGGACTTTGCTGCAGAATATCTCAGGCCCCAAAGGACACCCTATCCCCGATGTCCTCCTTTAAGGCGATAAAGGAGAAACAAGGGAACACAATGACATGAGACATATAGAAAACAGATAGTGAGAGGGCAGACAAATCCCACCACTGGGTGTTACATGAAACTGATGAATCACTGACCTCTATCTCTGAAACTAAAAATACACTATATGTTAATTCATTGAATTTCAATAGACTAAAATAAAATTATCAGCTAATATAACAGCAAAAAAATAAATCCATTAAATGTGAATGGATTAAACTCTTCAATCAAAAGGAATATACTGTCAGATTGGATGGAAAACACCATCCAGCTCCATGGTCTACAAGAGAAATGCTTCAAATTCAAGATACAAGTATACTAAAATAACATAATGGAAGAATAGACGCCATGTGAACAACAACTGTGAGAGCTGGAGAAGTCATATTAAAATCAGAAAAATAGGCTTTAAGGCAACAGAAATATTAAAAGAGGCAAAGAAAGATAATCCATAACCAATGAAGCCTGGATTCATCAGGAAGATAAAATATATAAATGTCTATGCATTCAACACAGAGTCTTCCAAATTCATGAAGGTTCTTTCCTGTACACCATGACCAAAAAGATAGAAAGAGAGAGGCAGAAACTAGGGAGCAAAGTCAAAACCAAAAATGAGAAACAGATCAAAGCTCCCAGTTGGAAAGGAAGAACTGAAGTGGTCTCTCTTCACATACAGCGTGATTCTGTGCAGAAGATCCCAGGGAATTGACAGAAACCATAAAACCAATAAATGACTTTGCACAGTCTCAGGACACAAGATCAACATGTATGTTTCCACTGTATTTCTATATACTAACAATGAACAATCTGTAAATGAAAGCAAGAAGACAATTCCAGTTGCAATATGCGCCCAAAGAACAATATTCTTAGAAATAACTTTAATAAAAGATGGGCAAGACCTGGGTGTTGACCCATAAAACATTGCCGAGGGCAAGGAGATGAGATGTCCCATGCACATGGATCAGGTGACTCAGTGTTGTCAGGATGATAAATCTCCCCAAATCAATATGTAGATTCAATTCAACTGCTGACAAAATCCAAGTGGGATTTTGGGTTGATTCTTGTTTTGTTTTGTTTTAGAAATATACAAATGACTTTGAAATTTATATGGGATTGCAAGGGACACAAATCATCAAAAAATCTTCAGAAAGAACGATGTTGGAGATCCAGTAAGAAGCCCAAATACTTATGGCTCATTGATTTTTGACATGGTGCCAGAGCAATTCAATAGAGAAAAAGAAAATTCCTACGAATTATTCTGGGATAATTGTGTAACCACTTGCAAAAAGATTACTTCAGGCTTGACCTCACAGCATATGAAGAAACAATTCAAGAGAGCATAAATAAGAGAGAAAGTTATAAAACTCAAAGAAAAAAATAACACAGGAGAAAATCCTCATGACCTTGGGTGGGCCAGATTTCTTACATATACACCAAAAGCATGATCCATTTAAAATAAGACAAATTGGACTTCATCAAAATTAAAAACTTTTGTGTTTCAAAAAAGACCATTGTACCCGCAATATCTAAAGAATTCTTTAAAAAAATTAAATAAACAAAAAGTTAAGAACTCTAGAGAAAACACAAAATAGTGAAGGAGGAGGAAGAGGCAGCGGGAGGGGTTGGAGGAGCAGGAGAAGCTATAAAAATGAACAACTCATCTAACTTTTTCGCAACGGGTTTGCCACCAGAACACAGGTGTCATGAAAACCACCGCTAAACCTAAACCAAAATGGGAAGGGAAAAGACTCACATCAACATCGTCGTCACTGGACACGTAGATTCGGGCAAGGCTACCACTACTGGCCATCTGATCTACAAATGTGGTGGAATCGACAAAAGAACTATCAAAAATTTGAGGAGGCTGCTGAGATGGGAAAAGGCTCCTTCAAGTATGCCTGGGTATTGGATAAACTGAAAAATGAGCATGCCCCTCTGGCTTACACACTGGGTGTAAAACAACTAATTGTTGGTGTTAACAAAATGGATTCCACTGAACCACCCTACAGCCAGAAGAGATAAGAGGAAATCGTTAGGATGTCACTACCTATGTTAAGAAAATTGGCTACAACCCTGACACAGCAGCATTTGTGCCAATTTCTGGTTGGAATGGTGACTACATGCTGGAGCCAAGTGCTAACATGCCTTGGTTCGAGGGATGGAAAGTCACCCGTAAAGATGGGAATGCCAGTGGAACACACTGCTTGGAGCTCTGGCTTGCAGTCTGCCACTGACTCGTCCAACTGATAAGCCCTTGCATCTGCCTCTCCAGGACGTCTACAAAATTGGTGGTATTGGTACTGTCCCAGGGGGTCGAGTGGAGACTGGTGTTCTTTTTTTTTTTTTTAATTTTTATTTATTTATGATAGTCACAGAGAGAGAGAGAGAGAGAGAGAGAGAGGGAGAGAGGCAGAGACACAGGCAGAGGGAGAAGCAGGCTCCACCAGGAGCCCGATGTGGGATTCGATTACCCCGGTCTCCAGGATCGTGCCCTGGGCCAAAGCAGGTGCCAAATCGCTGCGCCACCCAGGGATCCCCGAGACTGGTGTTTCAAAGCCTGGCATGGTGGTCACCTTTGCTCCAGTCAATGTTACAACTGAAGTAAAGTCTGTTGAAATGCAACCATGAAGCTTTGAGTGAGGCTCTTCCTGGGACAATGTGGGCTTCAATGTCAAGAATGTATCTGTCAAAGATGTTGTCGTTGGCAAGTGCCTGGTGACAGCAAAATTACCCACCAAGGAAGCAGCTGCCTCACGGCTCAAGTGATTAGCCTGAACCAATCCCAGGCCAAATCAGCGCTGGACAAGCCACCTGTGCAGATTGTCACACATCTCACAATTGCTTGCAAGTTTGCTGAGTCTGAAGGAAAAGATAGATCGTCCGT
>NC_054835.1:12779460-12808781 GCF_018345385.1 Vulpes lagopus | reverse complement strand
GCAGGAGCTCGTTGCCAGCCTGCGTCCGTGCCACGGCGGGGCCTGGGGAATGTGGAGATGCGGTCGCCCCTCAGCGTCTCCACCTAGGCCCATTGGGTCCCAGCAGCTCTGCGGGGTCCTGCGTGGTCACACCAGTAGTCGAGGGACTTCTGGGCGCTGGCACTCTGTGTGAGCCCCAGGTGGCCTGCCTGCTTCGGTCCTCACGGCATTCTCTGAGGTCATCTGTTGGTGGTGTCCCTGCCCCGCGGACTGGAGAACTGAGGTTAGGCCAGTGACGGCCCAGACCACGGCCTCATGCAGTGGGTCCTTGGGTGCTTGAGCCAGGCCAGCTGAGTCTGGGGCCCAGGCAGTGACCCTCTGGACCCGGCTGCCATGGCCTCCGTAGGAGGGGGGGTGTGGACACGTGGCCCAGGCATGTGGGGGAGACACAGCAATCGTGAGGCTCTGCAGACGGGTGCCAAGGTTGCGGCTGTCCGCACAGATGGGCCTCAGACCCGTGGGAAGAGCACGTGCAGTGACGCCATCGACATGCACAGTCTCGTCTGCCTGGTGACTGTGTGACTCGGTCCTGTCCTCCTACGTGTGGAGGGCAGTCGCAGGTCCCCCAGAAAGGCTCCAGGGGGGCCCCAGGTGCGTCTGCTCCACGGGACTTCCAGTTTGCAAACACACGTGCCCGGGGCTGACGGGGCGCGAAAGGGGCCCTTTGAAGCTGAGGCGCCCTGTGCGGGTCACCCGCAGCCAGCTCACGGGATACCCCTGAAGCCACGGGATCCTGTGCAGGTGCTGGGCCACCTCTTTGGGGGGTCTCCGCTCGCTGCGTGTTCCCTGCAGTCCCAGAGGGTGGAGGCGACGGGCCCAGGCCAGGTGGTTGAGACCTCGCCACCTTGGCAGCTGTGTCCAGCTGTGAGGGTCCGACCTTCGGCGCAGTCCACTGCTGCCCCGTAGCCCTGGACGGTGCCCCCTCCGGCCCTGTTCCTTGTGGGGCTGCAGAGGGGTCTAACCCTGACCGCGCTGGTCCTGTGACCTCTCTCCCTCCAGCCTCCCCAAACGAGCGTCAGAGAGCTGTGATCGACGCCTTCCGCCACGCGTGGGCCGGATACCGCAAATTCGCCTGGGGCCATGATGAGCTGAAACCTGTGTCCAGGTCCTTCAGTGAGTGGTTTGGCCTGGGCCTGACCCTGATTGACGCCCTGGACACCATGTGGATTTTGGGTCTGAAAAAAGGTATCCACTCCTTCCCAAACACACAGCCCCGATTCTCCTCGGGTGATACTTGGGCGGGCGGAAGGGAGGGTGAACGGTGCCCGGATGGGGGAAACGCTGCTGTTTCCTTCTGGCGTGCTCTCCTTCTCATGGGTGACAGGAGTGGACGTGCCATGCACAGGCAGCTGCTTTGCTGTTTGACGTCAGGCTCCCGAGGACCCACAGGGCAGCCCCCCCCCCCCCCAGCAAGTTCCAGCCAGTGCTTCTGCGGCAGCCAGAAGGGGCTCTGTGGCGGGAGGTGACCCGTGACCCGAGAGGCCGTCAGCACCGGGGTCTCTGCCTCACGCACGTCCTCCTCGAGCCACACGGATCGGGTGGTCGTGGGATCACCGGCCTAGGTTATCTCTGAGCCGATCTCAGGAAGTCCAGTTAAGTCATCCAAGGAGGCCAACGCCTCCTGTGAGGTGACCCCACGGCCTCGGATGCCACGATCTTTCATGACGACTGCCTGAGCGCCCGAGTGCATGCCGGCTCGTCTTATCTGTGTGCTGGGGGGTGTGAGGGCTCCTGCCCAGCCCGCAGGCCATGACACGCATACCTGTGGGAGAGAGAGAGAGATGGAAGCACAGAGCCCCGAGGGAGAGGCCCTGGGGCACGAGGCCGGCAATGGGCTCCCCTATTCTCGCTGTTTCACATCTCAGAGTTTGAAGAGGCCAGGAAGTGGGTGTCGAAGAAGCTACGGTTTCAGAAAGATGTGGACGTCAACCTGTTTGAGAGCACAATCCGGATACTTGGTGGGCTTCTGAGCGCCTACCACCTGTCGGGGGACGAGCTCTTCCTGAGGAAGGCTGTGAGTGTCTCAGCCCGGGCCGGCTCGCGCTGCGGGGAGAGGAGTCCCAGCGAGTGAGCAAACAGTTGTTTCTCGGCTCGAGGGATTGGGGGGCATGAGGGGGTCCGTTCCCAGATCTCCCACCCCTGATCCGGTGGGGCCTCCTTCGCGCACGTGCGCACGAGCTGGCCTAGCGCTGCCTGTATCACCGCGACCTGCAGGGAATTCCTCTCGGAGTTCTGCGGGGCCAGCTCCGATTTGCGGCCATGGTGCGTCGAGGCCGGGTGAAGCTGGCAGGTCCCACATCCCCATAACTGGGCAGACTCAGGGCCAGGGTGGCGTCATGGGACGGAGGCAAGGCCGCCGGGCAGCAGGGAGCCTTGACGCCTCACCATGTTGTTGTGTCAGGAAGATTTTGGGAATCGGCTCATGCCTGCGTTCCAGACGCCTTCCAAGATTCCGTACTCCGACGTCAACATCGGCACTGGGGCCGCCCACCCGCCCCGCTGGACCTCGGACAGCACGGTGGCCGAGGTCACGAGCATTCAGCTGGAGTTCCGGGAGCTCTCACGCCTCACAGGAAGTAAGAAGTTTCAGGTAGGCAGGGCCCGGGGGGTG
This sequence comes from Vulpes lagopus, assembly GCF_018345385.1. Classification (NCBI taxonomy): domain Eukaryota; kingdom Metazoa; phylum Chordata; class Mammalia; order Carnivora; family Canidae; genus Vulpes; species Vulpes lagopus. Next base: position 12,806,131 of record NC_054835.1, on the reverse strand, counting down.
CAGGGGGTGAGGGCTGGGGTGCACCCTGACCCCGGGCCGCGGCGACACCACCCTCCCGTGTCCTCTGTCGGTCCCTATTTGCTCTCTGCGGATCCCTCTTCCTCCCTGATGACGGATGCTGGGGCGTCAAGGCATCACCCGGGCCCAGGTCCTCAGGGTCCCCCCCTGCCGGCCTCCCACGTGCTGCAGTGGCATGCGGCAGCGGGGTTGTTGGGAGGAGGGTGCCAGCACCCCTGGGGTCGGCTGGGCTAGGTGGCTCTGTGCTGTGTGGCCTCTGGGCCTGGTGGTGGTTTTTGGACTCCCCGCCCGGCTGTCAGCATCTTTGTCAGACAGTCCTCGTCCCTCCGCGCTCCTCCTGGGCAGCTTCTGCACTCGGCACACTGTGCCATTCGTTCTCCTCTTTCTCTTGAGACACTGAGATGTGGGTCACGTGCTAAGAATGCGAGGCTCTCCACGTGCAGCCATACCGCATTCCTCGGGCACAGCGGTTGCCATGTTCTGAGTCCCGAACGACGTCCCCCCTGAGAGGTGATCCATCGCCCATGACGCACCCTCCTGCCCTCCGGGGCCTTGGCCCACATTGGGGACCACAGAGCGAGCCGTGTGCGTGTGGGTGGCTCTCCCTGTTTTTCATCCGGCGTGGGCGAGGTCCTGCAACACAGGCCTCCCACGTCTGGCCCTTTCAGCGTGCGCGACGTTGTCATCTGCGTGGAAGCATTTCTGGACACGTCTGTGTCGTGGCACGTGTGCAGGTCGCCCCTGTCCGTGGCCCAGCAGCACCCCATCGTGTGGACGAAGCCCGTGATGTCCTGTCCAGGCGCTCGTCGGCGGGGGGCGCCGGGTCATCTCCGACGGGGGGGGGGAGATGGGGGGTGAGGGCCGTGCTCCCGTGACCATCGTAGCGGGTGCGTCAGGGTGCCTCGCGCTCGATGCGGTTTCCGTACCCATGACTTGCGGCATTTCCGACGCGGGCCGCCCCAGGTGTTTGTGTCCTGGGGAGACGGGTGGTGTGTGGGCCCCTCCGCCTCGGGAGGATCTATGAGTTAGCGTGGGTGTCCGTGTAGGGTAGAGGCCAGGCTGCCGGTCTTCGTGCGCGGTCCTGAGCGTGGTCACAAAATGCGCACAGAGCTGTGGAGCCTGGTTGCGGGGAGCCACCTGGGATGACGGGCGAGCTGAGAGGAGCTGAGGCCGTTGGGTCTTGTGGCCGCTCAGGAGTCACCGGGTGGACACATGGCAAGCCCGGGCGCAGAAGCAGACATGCCTGCCTTCCCTCCAGCGAGTGGGAGAAGACGGCCATGCCTGGGCCAGAGGTGGTGGGGACGGGGCTGTGGTCTCGAGGCACAGCCCCCTGCGGCTGAGCTCAGCCCTATCACCGGGCCTGTGGCCCCTGCCCAGGCATCGAGGCAGTCGTGCGTGAACAGACGGGCCCAGCGCTGTGGGGCCCACCCGTGTGGGTCTCAGAAACCCCCCTGCCCAGGGCAGCCAGGCTGAGGGCGCCATGGCTGGGATCATGGCCTGCTCTCTGCTCCGCAGGGCCCAGCGGGTCAGTCCTGGCGGGGGGGGGGGGGGACGAGCCCACGGAGCCCCTCTGTGCCACGGGCCACCCACCCTCTCGCTCCCCCCGCTCCCCCCTCGTCTGCCCCAGGAGGCTGCGGAGGAGGTGACGCGGCACGTCCACTCCCTGTCGGGCAAGAAGGACGGGCTGGTGCCCATGTTCATCAACACGCACAGCGGCCTCTTCACGCACATGGGCGTGTTCACTCTGGGAGCCAGGGCTGACAGCTACTACGAGTACCTGCTGAAGCAGTGGATCCAGGGTGGAAAGCAGGAGACGCAGTGAGGCCGGTTTTTGCTGCCTTGGGGTGGAGTCCCCACGCCCCCTGATCCCCAGTCCTTGGCCAGGCAGCCGCAGCCATGCCGGCCCAGCCTCGGCCCCCTCCTCGGGAACGTGTTTCTTCCAACCATGACCTTTGTGCCGAGGATGAGGAGGAGGGGGCCTGGGGCCTGGCCTGGCCTGGCCGAACAGGCATCCTTGGGGTGTGGAAACCCCCCCCCCCCCCCCCCCCCCCCGCGCACATGCTCCCCAGCCGCAGGTGGCCAGGTGCCCCTGGGCCACCTGGCGCTTACTGTTCTGACGCTCAGAACGCACGCTTACCCGGAGAGCAATGCGGTCGCTACTGCATCGTGCATTGTATGGCACGGGGGAGAGAACTGGTTGTTCCTGAGGTCTCGAGCCTAGGGGTGACAGCGACCCCTGACCCCTGGGGGGCAGCTGCGGGCTGAGCCCTGCGGGCAGAGACGAGGGCATCCCGGCACAGAGAGCCGTGGTGGGCATGTGGGTCCTGGGGCCCTGCTGAGGCTGGTCTTGGGGGGCCCCTTGGCGGGGGCGTCAAGAGGAACGCTCCCGTCCAGGGGAGGGGAGGGCCGAGCCCTATGCCCCACGCCGCCGACGGCCACGAGCCTCGGCCTGCGCTAGCCTGATGCCACCCCAGACGGGGCCAGGCGTCTGGGCCGCTAGCATGCACGTGGCCCGCACGGCCATGTGCCCGATCCCGGGGCGGGGAAGTGGGGGCCATGCGCCTGCCTGGCGTGCGCTAAGAGGATCCCCTGTCTGTTCAGGTTGTTAGAAGACTACCTGGAAGCCATCGAGGGAATCAGAAGGCACCTGCTGCGCAGGTCTGAGCCCAGAAAGCTCACCTTCGTGGGGGAGCTGGCCCACGGCCGCTTCAGCGCCAAGATGGTGAGCACGTGCGTGACCCGGGGAGGGCGGGGGGCCTTGGACTCCCATCGGATGGCTTTGTGAGTCAGGACATTGCAGAGAGCGATGGCAGCCCAGCCGGAGCGTGAGTTCTTCCGGTTTGGGTCTGCTCGTGTCGGGTCCAGGCAGGGCTGCGTGGCCCGGACCCGTTCCCGTGACAACAGTAGGGCGCAGTCACAGGGGCACTGAGGTCCACAGTGGGCACCAGGCCCCTCCCCCAGGGCCCTCCCCGTGCCTCTCCGTGTCCCCTCTGCCCTGGGGTCACTGCTGGTGTCCTACTATGGGTCCCGCTGACGCCCGGGGGTGTCTGGGGTCGGGGTCGGTCCAGGGGAGCCAGCCGCTACCTCTTCCCCGCCCCCCCCGCCCCCCGCTCCCCTGCTCATGTGGAGCGCCAGATGCTGGGCCCGCGGGGAGTCCCTTGCCCGTGTGGAACCGAGGCAGCGCCAGCCCTGCTGTTGGCACCACGCCCCCTGCCCTGTGCGGCCACAGACTCCGCAGTAGTGAGGACCTGCTCTGATTTCAGGACCACCTGGTATGCTTCCTGCCAGGGACACTGGCTCTGGGCGCCCACCACGGCCTGCCCGCCGACCACATGGAGCTGGCCCGGGCACTCATGGACACCTGCTACCAGATGAACCGTCAGATGGAGACGGGGCTGAGCCCCGAAATCGTGCACTTCAACCTGTACCCCCAGAACGACCACAAAGACGTGCAAGTCAAGGTGAGCAGGGCCGGGGTGTGGGGGCGCCTGGGGGCCTGGCCTGAGCTCAGCCCGCATTTCCCTCCGCCCCCCCGCCCCCACAGCCGGCCGACAGGCACAACCTGCTGCGGCCCGAGACGGTGGAGAGCCTGTTCTACTTGTACCGCCTCACGGGGGACCGCAAGTACCAGGACTGGGGCTGGGAAATTCTGCAGAGCTTCAACACGTACACGCGGGTGAGCTGCCTGCCGGCCATCTGGCCCAGAGCGGCTGGGACTGGGAGGGCAGGCACCGTGACCTCGGGAGTTCAGGGCACATGGGACCCAGGGTCTCGGGGGCTGGGGCATCCCGAGGGGCTTGCTTGTGTGGGGAGGGCGCCTGCGGCGGCCTGGTATACACGGGGCGCATCCTCCCCGGATATTCCATGTGGCCTGGGCGGCCCTCCTCCACCCCAGGATGACCTCGGGGGCCCTGCTCCCTAGATGGCACTGGGACCGTGGTGCCTCTCGTCCTGCCGTCGGGGCCATGGCTCAGACACGGTCATGCCCTGTCCAGGGCCCACCACCCGCCCTGCAGAGCCAAAGCTTGTCCTTTGCCCTGTGGTGTGGGAGGCGGTGAGTTCTGGACTCCTCGAGTGCCCTTGGGGCCTTGGGAGGCGGCGCTTGCCATCGGGTCACTCGAGAGGAGCTGGCATCTCCGAGGGCGTGTCTGGAGGCCCCGTGGCCAACTGGCTCCGCTGAGGGGGCCAGTTCCCTGGTGGACCTTGGGGTCCCCCACCCCGACCCTGCCCTGGCCCGCGTAGGGCAGGCACGCTGCGGTGAGGCAGGGAGACTTGAGACTTGGGGTGGGGTTCCTCTGGTTGCCGGGGCCTCACCCCCGGGCCGAGGCTGGCACGGGGAGCTGCCTGTGCCTGCAGCCGTGACGCCATGGTCTTGCCTCTTGCGCAGGTCCCCTCGGGTGGCTACTCCTCCATCAGCAACGTCCAGGATCCCCTCAATCCCCAGCCCAGGGACAAGATGGAGAGCTTTTTTCTGGGGGAGACGCTTAAGTACCTGTATCTGCTCTTCTCTGATGACCCAGACCTGCTCAGCCTGGACACCTATGTGTTCAACACGGAGGCTCACCCCTTGCCCATCTGGGCCCCGCCTAGGGAGGTGTGATGCCCCTGTGGGCCTTGCCTAGCGTTCTCATTTGTCTTGTTTTTGTGGAACCTGTTCAGCATATCCCTGGTCATGTTTTGGTCCAGTGTCCTGGGCCTTTGCCCTTTTGTCCACCTAGCTGGAGCCTGTGGCCCAGGCCAGGCTGAGGACAGAACCCAGCATTCCTTAGCTGCAGTGTCTCAGGGCCTGAGGTGGTCAGGGCTGTTGGCTTCTCGTTCTGGTGGCTTCTCGTCACAGCTGTGTTCTAGGGTCATCGCCATTCAGCCCGTCCACCAGGAAGTCTCCTGCTTCCCGAAGAAACTGGAATCATACGTACATTCCTGGTACCCACACGTCTTTCCGTCCGTCGGTGCCCAGCCCCGTGTCCACATCCCTGCATCTTTGGGGCTGTTCTGGGTACCCCCATCCTGTTCAGAGACAAGAGCTAAAGGGACCTCCTGACATGGGGCTCAGCCTGGAGTCTCAGAGCTTGCTTGTGTGCTGGCCCGAGGGTCTTGGGGCACCTGCGGGCTGTGGTGTTTACACATTGGACTCAGGGATCCTCTCCCGGCCCTCCAGGGGCCGGGAGTGGGAGGGGGGTGGTTCCTTCTGCTCCTGGACCACCCCAGAGAATGGACTTCCCAGGCAGCATAAAGGTAGATTGCTATGACGGTCATGTGTGGAGACTCTCTGTTTCCTCAGCTGTGATGGGGGTGTCTAGGCCCCCGTCCAGGCCACGCTATGTGTCCACTGGGGTCAGAAATCCCCTGGGGCGGGCAGGCCGCACACCCTGGAGGGAGTACCTGCCTTACTGTGAGGGTTTCTGCACCCTGGGCCCCATCTCTGCAGGTGGGGATGCCCATCCTCAGTGGAGCCTGCCACTTCACCTGAGTCCTGACATGGGTCACTCCTTAGACACACCTCGGCTGCCAGGGGGTACCAGGTGGTCTCCAAGCTAGGCTCCGCTCTTTCTCGTGTGACACCCCTGAGCAGCCCATTGCCTTTGTCATGTCTAGAAGACATGCTTCTCCGAGTCGCTAGGGCTTCTCCAGCTGGTGGACACTGCCCATGCGGAGGCCAGGGCTCCCTGTGTCCTGCACAGAGGTTCCTGGAACAGGATGCAGGGCTGTCTCCAGGTGGGCTAGCCCCGTCTCCCTCCTGGTCACCCTTTTGCATCCATGGGCATGGCAGCTGTGACAGGACGGGAAGGTACCCGCCATGGAGGTGGGGCATCAGCAGCACGTCCTCTCCACGCCCTACCCCAGAGGCACCACTGGGGTAGCCAGTAGAGGGCCACATCAGCCAGTGGGGCTGCCCACAGGGTACCCTGCACCCTCTCGAGCCCTGAGACTGCACACAGACTGGAGGCTCTGTTTTATTAGATGTATGGCTGTGCACAGTGCGCTCACCGCGTCTGCTCCCTCAACCCTCTTGGCCACAGCCGCTCACCCCCAGAACCTTCTGAGATGCTCCCCAAGTGCTCTCGGCCGGGGGGGAGGGGCTCTCAGCCCCTGAGGCCTCTGCGCTGGCCCCGCCGCAGCCACTGCTCACGTCTGGCTGCTTCCACCCACTCGCTGATGAGCCTGGCCTCAAACCTGCGAGCCTCCCTGACGGATGCGGGGTCTTCTGGGTGAGATGCTCTAAGGAACAGGCAGGGGGGCTTCAGCTAGGCAGTGGGCCCCAGCCTCACTGCACCCCACAAGCAGCCACTGGTCCCGCCCCACACAGCACTCCTCCAGGCAGTACCGCACCTGAGGTCCAGGTGATGGGCTCCCCCCTGGATGGTAATGGCGAGGACCGTCGCGCTCAGGTTACTCCGGATCTGTGGGAAGACATTCGGTCCACTGCCCCCCTGTCTGCCGTCCCCTTGTCCGCCCTGCAGGGCTGGCCCACTGCAGAGGCAGAAACTCCCATGTGACTCTGTGGCCTGAGTGGCCTCCTTAGAAAGGACAGGAGGTTACAGGACCACATGTCCAGTCACACCAATTAGGGGAAGGGGTGCAGGGTGGGGGGCAGTTCAGCTCAGATTGAGACCTTGGGGCCATGAGCAGCATAGGGCTCTGGGCTCTGGGTGGTCTGCTCAGTCTCCCTCTCCCTCCACCCCTAGCCAAAATCGAGGAAGAACCATTAAAGGGAGGAGGAAATGGGAGTTAGAAGGAAAGTGAAGGCTGCACAGAAGCTAGGTGTGGAGGCTGGCCGACAGCAGGGAGTGCCCCTTCACCTCCCCCACCCCCGTGCACCAGGGCTTGCCCCGCCCCTAGCCCTTGCCCCCCCCTGCCAGGATGCCCCGGCCAGGCCTGGGGGCAGCCTCAGGCCATGACTCACCCCACCCCCTGCCCAGGGGTCCAGGTCCCCGTTGGAGAAGAGGATGTTGCTGGCAGCTCTGAGGTCTAAAAGGGACAGAGCGCAGGTGTGAGCAGTGAGTGGATTGCGGAGCAGAGTCAGGACGGAGGGAAGGATGCCGCCCCCTCAAGCCTCACCGTCCCCCCCGAAGCTGGTCTGCAGCCAGTCCCTCCGAGGCCACACGCCCCACGTGTCCAGGCAGTACTGCTGGCGGAGGGCCTCAGTGAACGGCAGCTCGGGGAAGAGGTCTGTCACATTGTTGCTGGAAAAGGTCAGGTTGATCTCGGTGCAGGCCTGGGGGATGCACCGCACCTGGGTCAGGCCGGTGGGGTGGGCGACCCCATCCCGCACCTCGGACCCAGGCGGTCCTGGGCAGCGAGCACCCCCTTACCTGGTAATCCCAGGCCTTGGCATTGGGGCCTGAGCCGCAGCCCGTGGGGTCTGCACAGGCCTGGTACTGCAGGTAGATGTCATAGCAGGGCACGGTGCCCGAGGAGTTGTACACCAGACCTGGGGAACAGGGGTGTGGGACCTGCAGCCTGGACGCCCGCCTCGCCCCCTCAGAGGGCTCCCGCATGCCCAGGGAGGAGTGGGGTTCCTGGGGTCTGGCCTCTGAGGGTAGCTAGGGGACCCACTTGACGTACCCCTCCCAGCAGGGCAGGCTGGCCTCCCTCCCTGGACCTCTGCGAGAACCTGTGGACAGAGCCCCCCCAGGCCGGGCAGGGACTGCATGGGGCGTTGTTGCTGCTCACCTCATGTGGGCCTCGCCCCCAAGCCCTGTCCACCCCCCACGTGGCACCAGGCCCAGGGCTGAGGGCACACGCACCTGCCAGTGCTCTTAGCCCCTTGATGCTCTGGCTCTCACTCAGCAGCCGGTCACAGCCGACCTAGGGATGCCACCAAAGACCCTCACTCGGCCTGCTGCCCCTCCCAGTGTGCCCTTCCCTGGTCCCGGGCCCCAAGTGGCTGTGAGGCTCTTGGGCTGCTCAGCACCGCCTGGCCCAGGGCCCTCCCCAGGTCCCAGCATCTCCTTATGCCCAGGGGTGGGCGTCTTGCCTTGACTGGGTTGGCAGGAAGGTGCGCGATGAAGTGGGTGGGGTACGGGTAGTCCATCATGGCCAGCACAGTGAAGGCGTTCCGGGCAAACCCAAAGAGCTGGGTCAGGTCCTTCCGGCTGGACAGGGGCTGGCAGGTGCCAAACTCCCGGCTGACCACATCACAGGCTGCCAGGAGACGGCGAGACAACAGTCTCCTGAGGCTGCTGGCAGGCATGGGGTGGGGGACTTGGCGGGGGGGGAGGTGGTCGCAGGCGCCAGGGGGGCTCCTCACCTCCCTGAAAGCACAAGTCCTGGATCTGCTGGAATGCGTCCCGCACGCCCTGGGCACACTGGGGACTCTGGCCCTCAAAGTCCTGGGGAGAGGAGGGCAATGGTGCCGCTGCTGCTGCCGCCGCTGCCTCAGCCTGACCAACCCCAGGCCCCAGGCCCCTAACTCACCGCTGAGACATCCCGAAAGAACTGGTAGGAGTCACCGAGGCCAGCCACAGCCACCACAGGCGCACTGGCTGCGAGTGCCCCGGCCACGAGATGGGGGTACTTGATCCTCATGTAGGCGCTCAGCATCCCCCCGTAGCTGGGTGGGGACACAGGGTGGGTGGGGGGGACACAGCCTCCTTAGGACCCTTCCTCCCTGCTCAGAGCCCATGGTGCCCCCAGGAGGACCTTCTAGGTCCCACGGAAATCCTGGCCTTAGGGCCAGGTAAGCGTTTGTAGCTGCAGAGAGTGAGCTGGGCAAAGACCCACCTGCCACCAAAGGCAATGGCAGGGCTGTCCTGTGCCCCGAGGTCCCGCCGCAGCGCGTGGAGCAGCCCTGCGAAGTCAGCCAGGGCCTGTTCCACTGTCAGCAGCTCCGTGTACCCGCGCCGTGTGGACTGCTCCCCAAATGGGAGTGACTTGCCGTAGTAGCGCTGCAGGAGAGCAGCAGAGGGCTGAGCCCAGGACACCCACGCAGTGGGCCCCTGACCCCCTCACCCTCCCATGGTACCCACGTGCTCTGCGAAGATGACCAGGGCCTCTTGCTGCGCTGCCAGTTCCAGGATGAACCCCGAGTTGTTGGCGAAGGACCACACATTCCCCTCATTGCCCGTGTAGAAGAATATGGGCCCCTTGCCCCTTTTCCAGAACTTCTCTGTCCGGCGGAGGCAGGAAGCAGCGGGTTAGGGGCCAGGGCAGGACTCCAGGGTCCCGGGACCCCCAGTGCAACCTCACCTGACACCAGGAATCGCTGCAGGAAGGTCTTGTTGCCAAACCTCTCGAAGTTGAAATGGTCCAGAAGCTGCTCAAAGTAGCCCTCCCAAAAGTGGCTCTCCACAACCCTGTGGGCTGCAGGGGTGCATGCGGTGCTCAGCACAGGGGGTCCAAGCAGGCAGGGCGGGGGGTGGGGGCGACGCCTGTGGGCCCACACTCACCCCCAGTCTCCAGGCTGTGCAGCGCCAGCACCAGCAGCAGGGTCAGGGCCCTGGGCAGGGTTGGCCGGGGCTGGGCGCCCATCTCCGCTGGCGGCTGTGGGGTGCGGTCACATGATGGGCGGGCCACCCTCACGTGACAGCCTGGGCAGGGCCTTCCTTCCGGGCCCCAAGGTTCCTGCACCCACTGGGTCGCCACGGAGACTGTCGCCATAGGGACGGGGACGCAGGAAGCAGCAGTGGCTCCAAATCCCGGTGCTGGGACTGGGAATGTGTGTGCAGCCACTTGCCCTGGCCCTCCTGGGCCCCTGCGGAGGCCCTTGCTTGCGCCTGGCCACATGGAGAGCCCAGGAGGCGGGACGGTCCCTGCTGCCCCCAGGCTGCTCCTTCTGCCATTAGGACCCCCAGGCCCCTGCCAGCCTCCGGGCCACACAGCAGCGCCCCAGACGGAGGGATCCCTTGAGCCCTGAGTGGGGGGCTTGGGAAGACGGGGCAGCGGCGGGGGAGGGGCTTCAGACAGGAGGCCAGCAGCCTTAGCCACACGACAGGAAGGGGCGGAGGCCTTGTGGCCACAGCAGTGGTGTGCGGGGGTGGGGGTGGGGCACAGCGCAGGGGTATGGCTGCTGAGACCCTGTGGCATGGCAGGGGGGAGAGGCACCTGGCCATGGCCCCCTCTGCCTACTGCCATCACTGCCCCTCCATCAGATGCGCCCCAGGAGGAGTCACCTGTTCCCCAACATTCCAGGCCTGGGCTCAGGTGAGGGACCAGAGCAGCTGAGCCACCCCTGCCCCAGCTGCACAGAGAAGGGGAATTGCCTGTTCCCACCCCCAGACTATCTCCAGCAAAGCCTCCAGTGTCCCTGGGGCATCCCCCCACCTGGTGTGGGACAGGCCTGGGCGGGGTCCTGCCCTCGCTGCAGCCTAGGAACCCAGGGCCCCAGGACGGAGCTGGGCTGAGGTGGGGGACTGGCCACAGGGGCCCATGGCCACCCTGCACACTGTCCCAGGAAGGTAACTGCGGCAACCAGCATGTGGACAATGACCGTCCATCATCTCACATCACCACATGGGTGTGGTCACCCCATGGTCACCAAGTGCCACACCACAATCACTCCACAGTCCCTGCCCCCATCCCATGCCCTTGTGTCCCTCCCCTCCTGTCCCTCCTCCCATGTCCTCTTGTCAATGCCCTTATTCCTGTGTTCCTGTGTCCCCATCCCTGTGGCCCTGTGTCCCCACATCCCCCTGTCCCTCTGTCCCTGTGCCCCTGTGTCCTCGTCCCTGTGTCTCTGTCCCTGTGTCCCTGTGTCCCTCATGTCCCCGTGTCCCCATCCCTGTGTGCCCACCGTGTCCCCGTGTCTCTAGTCCTATCTGCCCACCCTTGTGCCCCCGTCCCCGTCTCTGTGTCCCCGTCCCCTGTCCTAGTCCCTGTGTCCCCGTCCCCTGTCCCAGTCCCTGTGTCCCCATCCCCTGTCCCAGTCCCTGTGTCCCTGTGTCCCCCTGTCAGGTCCCTATGTGCTTACCTTCTTGTTCCCGTCCCTGTGTCCCCGTGTCGCCATCCTGTCTCTGTGTCCCCAAGCTCCCATGTCCCCGTCTCCCTGTGTCCCTGTTCCTGTGTCCTCGTACCCGCACCCAGGGCTGCCTGTCCTGTGTTGAGTAGAGCGCTGCTGCCCTTGCAGGGTCTTCAGGGCCTGTGCAGGGTAGAGGCCAGGACAAGCCCTGAGGGCTCACAGCTCCTCCCCCGCCCCGGGGGGACAGCCTCTCTTCCAGCTGCTCCTACTGTCCTCTCAGCTCAGGAGCCCTGACCCTGATGGCCCGAGCGCAGACGCACCATGTCCTCCTCTCCGAACCCTCCAGGCAGCTCCTCCGTGCAGGGGGCGGCCCGGGAAAGCCCAGAGAGGCGAATTTTGACTCCCTCTGCCTGTCATGCCCACCGGGCAGCCCAGAGCATGCGGGTACGTCTGGGCGTCCAGAAGCCACCCTCCAAGCTGCACAGGGGGCCAATGATGTTGGGGCCACAGCTGGGTCCTGATCCCCCTCCACGGCCCACAGATTTGGGGAGCCAGCCCCTCCCAGCCACCTGCTCTGCCCCCTTAGCCCTCAGAGCTGCAAGGAACGGGCGGGGCTGGGAGGGAGACCCACGTGGGTGCGTGTGCTGTTTGGAAGTCGGCCCCATCAGCAAGTACGTGTGTCACACACACTATGACGTGCCCTTCACCATTATCCAAGGTGCCTTTACTTGTCGCTAAGCGTTAGTTTTTTGTTGTTGCGTTTTAGAAATTAAAGAAAAATGTATCTAAATCCTTTATCAGATACGTAAGTTACATTTTCTCCCTTTCTGTGGGTGTTTTCCATTGTTGATCTTGCCTTTGATGCACAGAAGTTTTTTTACTAAGTCCAAACTAGTTTGGTGCTTGTATTGCTAAGAACCCACTGTCAGACCCAATGCTTGAAGATTTGACCCTGGGTTATTTCTCGGAGTTCTGTTTTTAGCTCTTTGAGTCATTGATCAATTTCTAGTTAATATTTTGTATGTGGTGTGAGTAGAGGTCCAACTTCATTCTGTGCATTTCAAAATCCACCTTTCCCATCATTTGCTGAAGACAAAGTTCTTTTTCTCCTTTGCAAAAACTCAGTTGCCACATATGTAGATTTCTGGACTCTCCCTTCACTTAAGCCAGTGTCACACAGTTCTGAATACTGCACCTTTGTAGTAAGTTTTTATATTGGGCAGTATGTATCCTCCAACTTTGTTCTTTTTCAAGAATATTTTGGCTATTTGGGGCTTCTTGCAATTCCATATGAATCTGAGGATTGACTTTTCCATCTCAGCAAAAAAGGGTGTTGGAATTTTAAGAGGGGTTGCACTGAATTTGTAGATCATTTTGTCTAGTATTGACATCTTAAAATTAAGTATTCCTATCCATGAACAAAAGGTATCTTTCCATTTATTTAGGTCTCCTTTACTTTCTTTTAGCAGTGTTTTCTAGTTTTCACGGTTCAGGTACAGCACTTCCTTGGTTAAATTTATCCCTATTTATTATTTTAGGTGTTCCTTTTAGGGTTTTGTTTTTTTAGGTAAACTCTACACCCAACATGGGGCTCAAACTTATGACCCAGAGATCAAGAGTCGCATGCTCTGACTAAACCAGCCAGGTGCCCCAGTTCCATGCTATTTTAAATAATATAAATTTATTTTTATTATTTAAAATAATTATTCTATTTTTAATTTTTTTAATTTTTTTTTTATTTATGATAGTCACAGAGAGAGAGAGAGAGAGGCAGAGACACAGGCGGAGGGAGAAGCAGGCTCCATGCACCGGGAGCCTGATGTGGGACTCGATCCCGGGTCTCCAGGATCGCGCCCCGGGCCAAAGGCAGGCGCCAAACCGCTGCGCCACCCAGGGATCCCCCTAATATTTTTACCTTTGTAGTAAGTTTTTATATTGGGCAGTATGTGTCCTCCAACTTTGTTCTTTTTCAAGAATATTTTGGCTATTTGGGGCTTCTTGCAATTCCATATGAATCTGAGGATTGACTTTTCCATCTCAGCAAAAAAGGGTGTTGGAATTTTAAGAGGGGTTGCACTGAATTTGTAGATCATTTTGTCTAGTATTGACATCTTAAAATTAAGTATTCCTATCCATGAACAAAAGGTATCTTTCCATTTATTTAGGTCTCCTTTACTTTCTTTTAGCAGTGTTTTTCTAGTTTTTCACGGTTCAGTACAGCACTTCCTTGGTTAAATTTATCCCTATTTATTATTTTAGTGTTCCTTTTAGGGTTTTGTTTTTTTAGGTAAACTCTACACCCAACATGGGGCTCAAACTTATGACCCAGAGATCAAGAGTCGCATGCTCTGACTAAACCAGCCAGGTGCCCCAGTTCCATGCTATTTTAAATAATATAAATTTATTTTTATTACGGGATCCCTGGGTGGCGCAGCGGTTTGGCGCCTGCCTTTGGCCCGGGGCGCGATCCTGGAGACCCGGGATCGAGTCCCACATCAGGCTCCCGGTGCATGGAGCCTGCTTCTCCCTCCGCCTGTGTCTCTGCCTCTCTCTCTCTCTGTGACTATCATAAAATAAAAAAAAAAAAATTAAAACTGTTCACTGCAGGTGTAGAGGTACATAACATTTTGTTTTTTTAATATATATATTTTTAAGACTTTATTTATTCATAGAGATGCAGAGAGAGAGAGAGAGAGGCAGAAGCACAGGTAGAGGGAGAAGCAGGCTCCATGCAGAGAGCCTGACGTGGGACTCCATCCCACGACTCCAGGATCATGCCCTGGGCTGCAGGCGGCACTAAACCACTGCGCCACCGGGGCTGCCCGGTACATAACATTTTGATTGCTGACCTAGTGCCTTGCAATTTTCCTGAATTTATTAGCTCTAGTAGTGTTCTTATGAATCCTGGATTTTTCTATACACAGGATCGTATCACAAGCAAATAGTTATACTCCTTCCTTTCCAATTCAAATGCCCTTTCTTTCTAGCAATGGTGAGAGCAGGTATCCTTTCAGCTTTGTCTTTCACTATCCAGTATGAGATCGGCTGTGGGTTCTTCATAAATGTCCTTCATCGTGGTGAGGAAATCTTCTATCCACAGTTTCCTGAGTGTTTCTACTGTTGGCTTTTATCAATTGCAGTGATCATGTAGGTTTCCCATTTCACTCTACTAATACAGTCTACTTCATTGATTGTTCCTTTTTCCTCCAGCCGTCATTCCATAAGCACGATGCCCCGGAGGTCCACACAAGTCGTTGTACCAACAGATCATCCCCTTGTATTCTGTTGTATAGATTGTTAATTTCCTTATAATGAACCACTCTTGTTTGCATTCTCAGGTACATTCCACTGATCCTGGTGTAAAATATTTTAAATATACTGTTGGATTTGGTTTATCAGTTTATTTGCTAAGACTTTTGCATCAGTATTCATAAGGAATACGGGCTTATAATCTTTTTATTGAAATGCATCTGGTTTTCATGTCAAGGTAATATTGGCCTCACAGAATAAGTTACTGTTTCCCCTTCTCAATTTTCTGGGAGTTTGAGACAGATTGGTGTTAACTCTTTAAAATGATATTTTACAAGATTTTATTTATTCATGAGTGACAGAGAGAGAGAGGCAGAGACAAAGGCAGACTCCATGCAGGGAGCCCGATGTGGGCCAAAGGCAGGCGCTAAATCACTAAGCCACCCAGGGATCCCCTAAAATGATTTTTTTAAAAATGATTTTTAAAGTAATGTCTACCCCAGACGTGAGTCCCAAACTCACAGCTCCAAGATCAAGAGTTGCACGCTCCGCCAACTGAACCAACCAAGGGTTCAAACTCTTAAATGTTTGGTAAAATTCACCAGTGAAGCCACCTGGTCCCTGCCTTTTGTTTGTTGGGAGGCTTCATTTCGTGATTTTTTTAAAAACCTATTTGTTCAATCTGTTTGTTCTAAGTCTGCTGAAATTTCCCGTATGATCTAAAGCTAACTCAGGTAATTCTTGGATTTTAGGGAATTTGTCCATCTTAAAAAGATCATCAAATTTGCTGGTGTACAATTTTTTACAATATTCTCTTATAATCCTTTTTGTTAATCTTTAAGGTTACTAGTAATGCCCCTGCCCCACTTATAGTTCTGATATTAGTTGTTTGCCTTCTGCTTTGCATTGTCATTTTTTATCAATTTTGTTGATATTTTCAAAGAACCAACTTTTGTGGTTTTGCGGACCGTCTCTCCTGTTTTCCTCTATTTTACCACCATTCTGCTCTATTATTTCCTTCATTCTATAAGCTTGGAGACTAGTTTGTTCTTCTTTCCCTATTTCCTCAAGTGCATAGTTTGGTATTAATCTGAATTCTTCTTCTTCTTCTTTTTTTTTTTTTTTTTTTAGTAAACTCTACTCTCAATGTGGGAATTGAACGGATGACCCTGAGATCAGGAGTCACACATTTCACACATTTCATGGACTGAGCTAGCCTGACACCTGGTTTCTTCCTTTTCTTTTAAAAACATTTTTTTTAAAGGTTTTATTTATTCATTCATGAGAGAGGCAGAAGCAGGCTCCATGCAGGGAGCCTGATGTGGGACTTGATCCCAGACCCTGGGATCACGACCTGAGGCAAAGGGAGACGCTCAACCACTGAGCCACCTGGGCTCAATCTTTTAAAATGTATTAATACCTGTTTTGTGTCCTAACATTGATATATCCTCAAGAACGTTCCACGTGCCCCTAGCATGGACATCCTACTGTTGTTTGGACTGCTTCCATATGTTGGGTCTCACCAGTTTATTGTGCTGTCCATGTCCTCAACTTCCTTACTCATATTCTGCTAGATGTTCTATCCATCACGAACGTGATTCAGTGAAGTCTCCGCCTGTGACTAGAAACCTGCCTGTTCTTCAATGCTGCCAGTGTGCTTCATGTGTTGTGGAATCTGCTGTTTGGTGCATATCTAACTTTAGAAATTCTTTTATTAGAATCTTGTTTTATTTGTTCAGATACAACAAAAGCTGTATCTACCTTTCCCTCTCAGAACAGTGTTTGGATTCAAGTCCACTTTCTGTGGCAGTGGCAGAGCCAGGGCAGTCCTCTTTGGTCACAATTCAGGTGGAATAGACTTCACCACCCTCCCACCTCCGATCAGCCTGTATCTCTGGGGCCATACCCAATCTCTCCTAGGCAACATATAGTTGTATCATACTGTTATTTTATTTTTAAGGTTTTATTTATTCATGAGAGACACAAAGAGAGGCAGAGACACAGGCTGAGGGAGAAGCAGGCTCCATGCAGGGAACCTGGTGCTCCAGTATCAAACCCTGAGCCAAAGACAGATGTGCTTAACAACTCTGAGCCACCTAGGTGTCCCTTCATATCGTTATTTTAATTCAGTCTGCTAATCTCGGATTTTGGCTGGAGTTTCATCCATTTTCATTTAAGGTAACTCCCAATGAAACTTCTTTTTACAACCTCGCTCTTGTTTTCTACATGTTATGCCTTTTTTGTCCTTCATTTCTTCCATGAACTTTTTTAAGATTTTATTTATTCAGGAGACACAGAGAGAGAGGCAGAGGCAGAGGGAGAAGCAGACTCCATGCAAGGAGCCCGACACGGGACTCGATCCCAGGACCCCGGGGTCACACCCTAAGCCGAAAGCAGATGCCCAACTGGGTGTCCCACTGTTTTTTCCTTAAAAATAATTTTTTTTAGTGAACCATTTCAATTCCCTTCTCATTTCCCTTTGTATCTCTTAGGTATGTTCATTGTGGTTACCATGGAGATTAATTACATCTAAGACCCTCAATTTGTAATGTACTTCCAGTGGACATGAACTTCACTCACTAACATGTATAACCCATCATTTAAACAACTCCAACCTACTCCTTTATGTTACTGTCATCACAAATTACACTTTGTACATTGTGGGCTCCCAGACATAATTTGTAATGAGCTTTTATGTGTATCTGTTAAGTCCTGTAGGATCAAAATTGGGAGTTACAACAAAAAACAGGATACTGGTGTTTGTATTTCCCCAGTTCTGTCTTTAGCAGAAACCTTCATTTCTCCCTAGAGCGTTGAGGTACTACCTAGTGTCCTTTTGTTTCCACCTGAAGGATCCCCAGGAGCACTTCAAGCACACCAGGCTGACTGGCAACCAGCTCCTTGGCTTTTATCTGGGAAGATCTTAAATTCTCCATTTTTTGAGTCAATTTTGCTATATACAGAATTCATAGTCTTCTGGCCTGTTTGTTTGTAAAGAT
The DNA here is from genome assembly GCF_018345385.1 of Vulpes lagopus. Lineage (NCBI taxonomy): Eukaryota > Metazoa > Chordata > Mammalia > Carnivora > Canidae > Vulpes > Vulpes lagopus. Next base: position 12,788,968 of record NC_054835.1, on the reverse strand, counting down.
TTGAGAGAGTGCAAGCAAGCGAGCACCCACCATGGGGGGAAGGGCAAAGGGTGAGAATCTTAAGCAGATTCCCCACTGAGCAGGGAGCCCAATGGTGGACTCAGTCCCACGACCCACTAAGATCATGACCTGAGCCAAATTACATGTTGAACATTTCACTGAGACAGCCAGGCACCCCCTATTTTGGGGGGAGAAATTGGCTGTTGACCTTACTGAAGACATTTATGCATCACACGTTGCTTCTGATTACATCAGGATTCTTTCAACACTATCTGCTCTGGGTCTCTGAATTGATTCTACAAGGAAGTCACTAAGTGTCTTGAATTCGTAGATTTATATCTTATGACGTCAAATTTGGTAAATTTGCATCACTTTTTCAAATATTGTCACGCCCCTTTCTGTCTTCTGAGACTCCTATGGTAATGCACACGCAGGGCAAACTTAGGATGGGGCCCTGGGGGTCCTGTGGGCTCTGTTCACGGTTCTTCATGCTCTTCTTCCACTGCTCAAATCAGGGGCTGTCAGTCCCACTTCCGGGCCCTCTCAGAACTCCTTTTGCTATTGGCCGCCACTGATAAATATCCCAACTGCACACTTCAGCAAAAGACTTATTCCTCTTGATGATTTCCCTTACCAATATCCTCAGAGCACACAAACATTTCCTGATTTATCACCACATGCATGTTTTGAGTTTTTAGAACACATTGAAGAACCTTCTTAGTCTTTTTCTAAGAATTCTCATATCTGGACCTCTTTAGGGATAGTTTCTAGCAACTAACTTCATTCCATTCAATGAGCCATACTTTTTTTCCTCATGATTTGGTTATTGCTATTGTTGAAGACTGATCATAATGGTTCTGCCTCCTTTATGTTTCAGAGGTTGGAGCCACCTCACTGCCATGCTACAGACACCCACTCCACTTCCTTGACTGTACTCATCTTTGCCATGATATTGAAGTCCCAAATTGCATTAACTTTTATATCTTATAAACTGTAGCAAAAGTTAATGAAAAGCAAAACTGGGTTTAATACTCCTCACTACCCACTATTTGCTGTTTGTTTCCAGGGAAGGCAGGCGTGAACCTTCTGCTCCCAAAGAGTGAGCATGCCAACTTGTACAATGAAAGGTAAGTTACACACAGTGTTAACTTCTGTATGGAAGATGGCAGTATGATCTGGAACACAAAGCTGACATCAACAGACTGAAATCTAGATATCCAAAACAATGGCTTTTTCTCAATCTACACAAAAATGATTCAAAGAAGAGATCCACTTACCAACAAGGGAAACATTAATTTTATGCTGCCTGGAAAGTCCATTCCTTGGCGTGGTCCAGGAGCAGGATGAACTGGTCCCCCACCTCTCCTGGCGCCCCCTGCAGGGCCAGGAGAGGATCCCTGAGTCCATGTGTAAATACCACAGTCCGCCAGGTGCACTGAGACCCTCGGACCAGCATACGTGCCAGCTCTGATACCCCAGGCTGACCCCATGTTGGTACGTCCCTTTAGCTACTGTCTCTGAACATGATGTGGGGTGAGCAAGAGCAGCCCTGGAGATACAGGGATGGAAATGAGGCCAGGCACCGGCAGACGAGAAGATATTTGGGTATTTGGAATGTAAACATGATTCAAGATTCACAGGAAGAAGGAAAAACTCTCCTCTAGAGAACAAGACAACCCTGAATCACAGGAAGAATGTGTCACAACTGAGGCAGGGCCCACAGGGGCATCACACCTCCCTAGGCGGGGCCCAGATGGGCAAGGGGTGAGCCTCCGTGTTGAACACATAGGTGTCCAGGCTGAGCAGGTCTGGGTCATCAGAGAAGAGCAGATACAGGTACTTAAGCGTCTCCCCCAGAAAAAAGCTCTCCATCTTGTCCCTGGGCTGGGGATTGAGGGGATCCTGGACGTTGCTGATGGAGGAGTAGCCACCCGAGGGGACCTGCGCAAGAGGCAAGACCATGGCGTCACGGCTGCAGGCACAGGCAGCTCCCCGTGCCAGCCTCGGCCCGGGGGTGAGGCCCCGGCAACCAGAGGAACCCCACCCCAAGTCTCAAGTCTCCCTGCCTCACCGCAGCGTGCCTGCCCTACGCGGGCCAGGGCAGGGTCGGGGTGGGGGACCCCAAGGTCCACCAGGGAACTGGCCCCCTCAGCGGAGCCAGTTGGCCACGGGGCCTCCAGACACGCCCTCGGAGATGCCAGCTCCTCTCGAGTGACCCGATGGCAAGCGCCGCCTCCCAAGGCCCCAAGGGCACTCGAGGAGTCCAGAACTCACCGCCTCCCACACCACAGGGCAAAGGACAAGCTTTGGCTCTGCAGGGCGGGTGGTGGGCCCTGGACAGGGCATGACCGTGTCTGAGCCATGGCCCCGACGGCAGGACGAGAGGCACCACGGTCCCAGTGCCATCTAGGGAGCAGGGCCCCCGAGGTCATCCTGGGGTGGAGGAGGGCCGCCCAGGCCACATGGAATATCCGGGGAGGATGCGCCCCGTGTATACCAGGCCGCCGCAGGCGCCCTCCCCACACAAGCAAGCCCCTCGGGATGCCCCAGCCCCCGAGACCCTGGGTCCCATGTGCCCTGAACTCCCGAGGTCACGGTGCCTGCCCTCCCAGTCCCAGCCGCTCTGGGCCAGATGGCCGGCAGGCAGCTCACCCGCGTGTACGTGTTGAAGCTCTGCAGAATTTCCCAGCCCCAGTCCTGGTACTTGCGGTCCCCCGTGAGGCGGTACAAGTAGAACAGGCTCTCCACCGTCTCGGGCCGCAGCAGGTTGTGCCTGTCGGCCGGCTGTGGGGGCGGGGGGGCGGAGGGAAATGCGGGCTGAGCTCAGGCCAGGCCCCCAGGCGCCCCCACACCCCGGCCCTGCTCACCTTGACTTGCACGTCTTTGTGGTCGTTCTGGGGGTACAGGTTGAAGTGCACGATTTCGGGGCTCAGCCCCGTCTCCATCTGACGGTTCATCTGGTAGCAGGTGTCCATGAGTGCCCGGGCCAGCTCCATGTGGTCGGCGGGCAGGCCGTGGTGGGCGCCCAGAGCCAGTGTCCCTGGCAGGAAGCATACCAGGTGGTCCTGAAATCAGAGCAGGTCCTCACCACTGCGGAGTCTGTGGCCGCACAGGGCAGGGGGCGTGGTGCCAACAGCAGGGCTGGCGCTGCCTCGGTTCCACACGGGCAAGGGACTCCCCGCGGGCCCAGCATCTGGCGCTCCACATGAGCAGGGGAGCGGGGGGCGGGGGGGGCGGGGAAGAGGTAGCGGCTGGCTCCCCTGGACCGACCCCGACCCCAGACACCCCCGGGCGTCAGCGGGACCCATAGTAGGACACCAGCAGTGACCCCAGGGCAGAGGGGACACGGAGAGGCACGGGGAGGGCCCTGGGGGAGGGGCCTGGTGCCCACTGTGGACCTCAGTGCCCCTGTGACTGCGCCCTACTGTTGTCACGGGAACGGGTCCGGGCCACGCAGCCCTGCCTGGACCCGACACGAGCAGACCCAAACCGGAAGAACTCACGCTCCGGCTGGGCTGCCATCGCTCTCTGCAATGTCCTGACTCACAAAGCCATCCGATGGGAGTCCAAGGCCCCCCGCCCTCCCCGGGTCACGCACGTGCTCACCATCTTGGCGCTGAAGCGGCCGTGGGCCAGCTCCCCCACGAAGGTGAGCTTTCTGGGCTCAGACCTGCGCAGCAGGTGCCTTCTGATTCCCTCGATGGCTTCCAGGTAGTCTTCTAACAACCTGAACAGACAGGGGATCCTCTTAGCGCACGCCAGGCAGGCGCATGGCCCCCACTTCCCCGCCCCGGGATCGGGCACATGGCCGTGCGGGCCACGTGCATGCTAGCGGCCCAGACGCCTGGCCCCGTCTGGGGTGGCATCAGGCTAGCGCAGGCCGAGGCTCGTGGCCGTCGGCGGCGTGGGGCATAGGGCTCGGCCCTCCCCTCCCCTGGACGGGAGCGTTCCTCTTGACGCCCCCGCCAAGGGGCCCCCCAAGACCAGCCTCAGCAGGGCCCCAGGACCCACATGCCCACCACGGCTCTCTGTGCCGGGATGCCCTCGTCTCTGCCCGCAGGGCTCAGCCCGCAGCTGCCCCCCAGGGGTCAGGGGTCGCTGTCACCCCTAGGCTCGAGACCTCAGGAACAACCAGTTCTCTCCCCCGTGCCATACAATGCACGATGCAGTAGCGACCGCATTGCTCTCCGGGTAAGCGTGCGTTCTGAGCGTCAGAACAGTAAGCGCCAGGTGGCCCAGGGGCACCTGGCCACCTGCGGCTGGGGAGCATGTGCGCGGGGGGGGGGGGGGGGGGGGGGGGGGGTTCCACACCCCAAGGATGCCTGTTCGGCCAGGCCAGGCCAGGCCCCAGGCCCCCTCCTCCTCATCCTCGGCACAAAGGTCATGGTTGGAAGAAACACGTTCCCGAGGAGGGGGCCGAGGCTGGGCCGGCATGGCTGCGGCTGCCTGGCCAAGGACTGGGGATCAGGGGGCGTGGGGACTCCACCCCAAGGCAGCAAAAACCGGCCTCACTGCGTCTCCTGCTTTCCACCCTGGATCCACTGCTTCAGCAGGTACTCGTAGTAGCTGTCAGCCCTGGCTCCCAGAGTGAACACGCCCATGTGCGTGAAGAGGCCGCTGTGCGTGTTGATGAACATGGGCACCAGCCCGTCCTTCTTGCCCGACAGGGAGTGGACGTGCCGCGTCACCTCCTCCGCAGCCTCCTGGGGCAGACGAGGGGGGAGCGGGGGGAGCGAGAGGGTGGGTGGCCCGTGGCACAGAGGGGCTCCGTGGGCTCGTCCCCCCCCCCCCGCCAGGACTGACCCGCTGGGCCCTGCGGAGCAGAGAGCAGGCCATGATCCCAGCCATGGCGCCCTCAGCCTGGCTGCCCTGGGCAGGGGGGTTTCTGAGACCCACACGGGTGGGCCCCACAGCGCTGGGCCCGTCTGTTCACGCACGACTGCCTCGATGCCTGGGCAGGGGCCACAGGCCCGGTGATAGGGCTGAGCTCAGCCGCAGGGGGCTGTGCCTCGAGACCACAGCCCCGTCCCCACCACCTCTGGCCCAGGCATGGCCGTCTTCTCCCACTCGCTGGAGGGAAGGCAGGCATGTCTGCTTCTGCGCCCGGGCTTGCCATGTGTCCACCCGGTGACTCCTGAGCGGCCACAAGACCCAACGGCCTCAGCTCCTCTCAGCTCGCCCGTCATCCCAGGTGGCTCCCCGCAACCAGGCTCCACAGCTCTGTGCGCATTTTGTGACCACGCTCAGGACCGCGCACGAAGACCGGCAGCCTGGCCTCTACCCTACACGGACACCCACGCTAACTCATAGATCCTCCCGAGGCGGAGGGGCCCACACACCACCCGTCTCCCCAGGACACAAACACCTGGGGCGGCCCGCGTCGGAAATGCCGCAAGTCATGGGTACGGAAACCGCATCGAGCGCGAGGCACCCTGACGCACCCGCTACGATGGTCACGGGAGCACGGCCCTCACCCCCCATCTCCCCCCCCCCGTCGGAGATGACCCGGCGCCCCCCGCCGACGAGCGCCTGGACAGGACATCACGGGCTTCGTCCACACGATGGGGTGCTGCTGGGCCACGGACAGGGGCGACCTGCACACGTGCCACGACACAGACGTGTCCAGAAATGCTTCCACGCAGATGACAACGTCGCGCACGCTGAAAGGGCCAGACGTGGGAGGCCTGTGTTGCAGGACCTCGCCCACGCCGGATGAAAAACAGGGAGAGCCACCCACACGCACACGGCTCGCTCTGTGGTCCCCAATGTGGGCCAAGGCCCCGGAGGGCAGGAGGGTGCGTCATGGGCGATGGATCACCTCTCAGGGGGGACGTCGTTCGGGACTCAGAACATGGCAACCGCTGTGCCCGAGGAATGCGGTATGGCTGCACGTGGAGAGCCTCGCATTCTTAGCACGTGACCCACATCTCAGTGTCTCAAGAGAAAGAGGAGAACGAATGGCACAGTGTGCCGAGTGCAGAAGCTGCCCAGGAGGAGCGCGGAGGGACGAGGACTGTCTGACAAAGATGCTGACAGCCGGGCGGGGAGTCCAAAAACCACCACCAGGCCCAGAGGCCACACAGCACAGAGCCACCTAGCCCAGCCGACCCCAGGGGTGCTGGCACCCTCCTCCCAACAACCCCGCTGCCGCATGCCACTGCAGCACGTGGGAGGCCGGCAGGGGGGGGACCCTGAGGACCTGGGCCCGGGTGATGCCTTGACGCCCCAGCATCCGTCATCAGGGAGGAAGAGGGATCCGCAGAGAGCAAATAGGGACCGACAGAGGACACGGGAGGGTGGTGTCGCCGCGGCCCGGGGTCAGGGTGCACCCCAGCCCTCACCCCCTGCACCCCCCGGGCCCTGCCTACCTGAAACTTCTTACTTCCTGTGAGGCGTGAGAGCTCCCGGAACTCCAGCTGAATGCTCGTGACCTCGGCCACCGTGCTGTCCGAGGTCCAGCGGGGCGGGTGGGCGGCCCCAGTGCCGATGTTGACGTCGGAGTACGGAATCTTGGAAGGCGTCTGGAACGCAGGCATGAGCCGATTCCCAAAATCTTCCTGACACAACAACATGGTGAGGCGTCAAGGCTCCCTGCTGCCCGGCGGCCTTGCCTCCGTCCCATGACGCCACCCTGGCCCTGAGTCTGCCCAGTTATGGGGATGTGGGACCTGCCAGCTTCACCCGGCCTCGACGCACCATGGCCGCAAATCGGAGCTGGCCCCGCAGAACTCCGAGAGGAATTCCCTGCAGGTCGCGGTGATACAGGCAGCGCTAGGCCAGCTCGTGCGCACGTGCGCGAAGGAGGCCCCACCGGATCAGGGGTGGGAGATCTGGGAACGGACCCCCTCATGCCCCCCAATCCCTCGAGCCGAGAAACAACTGTTTGCTCACTCGCTGGGACTCCTCTCCCCGCAGCGCGAGCCGGCCCGGGCTGAGACACTCACAGCCTTCCTCAGGAAGAGCTCGTCCCCCGACAGGTGGTAGGCGCTCAGAAGCCCACCAAGTATCCGGATTGTGCTCTCAAACAGGTTGACGTCCACATCTTTCTGAAACCGTAGCTTCTTCGACACCCACTTCCTGGCCTCTTCAAACTCTGAGATGTGAAACAGCGAGAATAGGGGAGCCCATTGCCGGCCTCGTGCCCCAGGGCCTCTCCCTCGGGGCTCTGTGCTTCCATCTCTCTCTCTCTCCCACAGGTATGCGTGTCATGGCCTGCGGGCTGGGCAGGAGCCCTCACACCCCCCAGCACACAGATAAGACGAGCCGGCATGCACTCGGGCGCTCAGGCAGTCGTCATGAAAGATCGTGGCATCCGAGGCCGTGGGGTCACCTCACAGGAGGCGTTGGCCTCCTTGGATGACTTAACTGGACTTCCTGAGATCGGCTCAGAGATAACCTAGGCCGGTGATCCCACGACCACCCGATCCGTGTGGCTCGAGGAGGACGTGCGTGAGGCAGAGACCCCGGTGCTGACGGCCTCTCGGGTCACGGGTCACCTCCCGCCACAGAGCCCCTTCTGGCTGCCGCAGAAGCACTGGCTGGAACTTGCTGGGGGGGGGGGGGGGGCTGCCCTGTGGGTCCTCGGGAGCCTGACGTCAAACAGCAAAGCAGCTGCCTGTGCATGGCACGTCCACTCCTGTCACCCATGAGAAGGAGAGCACGCCAGAAGGAAACAGCAGCGTTTCCCCCATCCGGGCACCGTTCACCCTCCCTTCCGCCCGCCCAAGTATCACCCGAGGAGAATCGGGGCTGTGTGTTTGGGAAGGAGTGGATACCTTTTTTCAGACCCAAAATCCACATGGTGTCCAGGGCGTCAATCAGGGTCAGGCCCAGGCCAAACCACTCACTGAAGGACCTGGACACAGGTTTCAGCTCATCATGGCCCCAGGCGAATTTGCGGTATCCGGCCCACGCGTGGCGGAAGGCGTCGATCACAGCTCTCTGACGCTCGTTTGGGGAGGCTGGAGGGAGAGAGGTCACAGGACCAGCGCGGTCAGGGTTAGACCCCTCTGCAGCCCCACAAGGAACAGGGCCGGAGGGGGCACCGTCCAGGGCTACGGGGCAGCAGTGGACTGCGCCGAAGGTCGGACCCTCACAGCTGGACACAGCTGCCAAGGTGGCGAGGTCTCAACCACCTGGCCTGGGCCCGTCGCCTCCACCCTCTGGGACTGCAGGGAACACGCAGCGAGCGGAGACCCCCCAAAGAGGTGGCCCAGCACCTGCACAGGATCCCGTGGCTTCAGGGGTATCCCGTGAGCTGGCTGCGGGTGACCCGCACAGGGCGCCTCAGCTTCAAAGGGCCCCTTTCGCGCCCCGTCAGCCCCGGGCACGTGTGTTTGCAAACTGGAAGTCCCGTGGAGCAGACGCACCTGGGGCCCCCCTGGAGCCTTTCTGGGGGACCTGCGACTGCCCTCCACATGTAGGAGGACAGGACCGAGTCACACAGTCACCAGGCAGACGAGACTGTGCATGTCGATGGCGTCACTGCACGTGCTCTTCCCACGGGTCTGAGGCCCATCTGTGCGGACAGCCGCAACCTTGGCACCCGTCTGCAGAGCCTCACGATTGCTGTGTCTCCCCCACATGCCTGGGCCACGTGTCCACACCCCCCCTCCTACGGAGGCCATGGCAGCCGGGTCCAGAGGGTCACTGCCTGGGCCCCAGACTCAGCTGGCCTGGCTCAAGCACCCAAGGACCCACTGCATGAGGCCGTGGTCTGGGCCGTCACTGGCCTAACCTCAGTTCTCCAGTCCGCGGGGCAGGGACACCACCAACAGATGACCTCAGAGAATGCCGTGAGGACCGAAGCAGGCAGGCCACCTGGGGCTCACACAGAGTGCCAGCGCCCAGAAGTCCCTCGACTACTGGTGTGACCACGCAGGACCCCGCAGAGCTGCTGGGACCCAATGGGCCTAGGTGGAGACGCTGAGGGGCGACCGCATCTCCACATTCCCCAGGCCCCGCCGTGGCACGGACGCAGGCTGGAAACGAGCCTCCTGCCCACCCGGCGGCCTGTGGTTCCAGCGACAGTCGGGGCCCAGTCAACGGGCTACTGAGGGGCCCCGTGTCCTCTCCAAGGCCCTAACGAGAGCTGTGGCCTGCCTGAGGGTCTGAGGGTGACCAGCACTCGGAGGGACGGCAGGCACTCCAGCACACGTACCGCATGCTCATCCGGGTGTCCACGTACCCTCTCCGTCACAGTGTCCAGGTGAGACCCAACGGGGTGCAGGTGGGGACTTACCTGCTGGGTTCTGAATCCTGGGGGCCTGTGAGGAAGGCCTGGCGGGGGCCTCTGCCTTCCTCGAAGGAAGTTCGGTGCCGGGCTGTGGCTCAATCACCGCTCCCCTCCAGCTTCAGGGACAGAAGGAAGAGCTACCAGCCAGCTGGAGGGCGAAGACTGCCAACGCCCCAAGGTCCCACTGCCCAGCCCTGGCCAGTGCCTTGCCGCCCTCCGCTCCAGGCAGGGCTCCCCCTTCCCACCCTGAGCCCCCCACCCCCGCCTTCTATC